>NC_048576.1:74306080-74348580 GCF_013265735.2 Oncorhynchus mykiss | reverse complement strand
TCACCATACCCAACATCCCCTTCAGCAAAGTAACCATACCCAACATCCCCTTCAGCAAAGTAACCATACCCAACATCCCCTTCAGCAAAGTAACCATACACAACAACCCCTTCAGCAAAGTCACCATACCCAACATCCCCTTCAGCAAAGTAACCATACCCAACATCCCCTTCAGCAAAGTAACCATACTCAACATCCCCTTCAGCAAAGTAACCATACCCAACATCCCCTTCAGCAAAGTAACCATACCCAGTATCCCCTTCAGCAAAGTCACCATACCCAACATCCCCTTCAGCAAAGTAACCATACCCAACATCCCCTTCAGCAAAGTAACCATACCCAACATCCCCTTCAGCAAAGTAACCATACACAACAACCTCTTCAGCAAAGTCACCATACCCAACATCCCCTTCAGCAAAGTAACCATACCCAACATCCCCTTCAGCAAAGTAACCATACCCAACATCCCCTTCAGCAAAGTAACCATACCCAACAACCCCTTCAGCAAAGTAACCATACCCAACATCCCCTTCAGCAAAGTAACCATACCCAACATCCCCTTCAGCAAAGTAACCATACCCAACATCCCCTTCAGCAAGTAACCATACCCAACATCCCCTTCAGCAAAGTTGTTCTCTCCAAGATCGCATAGCAGTTCAGACGTCTTTTGTCCTCGTCTTGTCGTGTCCTGTATATATATATATATATTTACAACTTTTTTCATATACATTTTATTTTTATTTTCCATCAACTCATCTTCTAAACACTCTCCTGCAACCAGCCTCACCAATTTATATTTATAAAAAAGTATTATTTACCTCAGATCTGCAATCCTTCAGGAAGCTAGCCAGAAACTCCAGGAGGCTGGTCAGAAACTAGCCAGAAGCTAGCCAGGAGCTAGCCCAGAAGCTAATCCAGAAGCTAATCAGAAGCTAACCACGGTTTGTGGTCATCGGCTGTCCTTTAGCTCGAAAATCTATCGAAAATCTATCGCCAGTTTTGTACGGCGCAGCGCGGCTCGGAACGGAACATACCGGACCAATTTTTCTCTCCATGTCCCTGGATTTCAACTGCTCTCTGGACATTCATACCCGGATCTCACAGCTAGCTAGCTGCTATCCGTGTGACAGTCGGCTTTCGTCGATTCCGGAGCAAACATCGATTGTTCCGGTGCTAGCCAGCTCCGTCAATCACTCCTGAGTTCCATCATTCACTTCTGGGCTGCAGTCACCTATCCGGACCCGTTTCACTGCCTACGCGGAGCCCCACCGGGCCTTCACAACCGGACTGCCGACGTTATCTACCTGAATGAGATCCGGCTGGCTCCTCTGTCGCAACGTTACCTGAACGCCCATCTGCGGCCCGCTAACCGTTAGCTGTCTTACCGGCTGCTATCTGAATAGACAATCGGACAATTCATTTATTTTTATTATGTTTTCTTCTCGGGCCTCTATAACTATATCTATTGTTCTTATTTTTGTTGTTGTTGTGTGATTTGGATTAATCCCCTCTACCACACGGAACCCTACTAATCTACTGACCGAACGCAAGACGTGGCTAACAACAGACCTCCATCCTATGCTAGCTTGCTACCGGTTGGCCTGGCTAGCTGTCTAAATCGCCGTGACCCTAAACCAACCTCTCCACTCACTGGACCCTTTTGATCTCTCGACTAAGCATGCCTCTCCTTAATGTCAATATGTCTTGTCCATTGCTGTTCTGGTTAGTGTTTATTGGCTTATTTTACTGTAGAGCCTCAAGTCCTGCTCACTATACCTTATCCAACCTATTAGTTCCACCACCCACACATGCAATGACATCTCCTGGTTTCAATGATGTTTCTAGAGACAATATCTCTCTCTTCATCACTCAATACCTAGGTTTACCTCCACTGTATTCACATCCTACCTTACCTTTGTCTGTACATTATACCTTGATGCTATTTTATCGCCCCCAGAAACCTCCTTTTACTCTCTGTTCCAGACGTTCTAGACGACCAATTCTTATTGCTTTTAGTCGCACCCTTATTCTACTCCTCCTATGTTCCTCTGGCGATGTAGAGGTGAATCCAGGCCCTGCAGTGCCTAGCTCCACTCCTATTCCCCAGGCGCTCTCTTTTGACGACTTCTGTAACCGTAATAGCCTTGGTTTCATGCATGTTAACATTAGAAGCCTCCTCCCTAAGTTTGTTCTATTCACTGCTTTAGCACACTCTGCCAACCCGGATGTTCTAGCTGTGTCTGAATCCTGGCTTAGGAAGACCACCAAAAATTCAGACATTTTAATTCCAAACTACAACATTTTCAGACAAGATAGAACTGCCAAAGGGGGCGGTGTTGCAATCTACTGCAAAGATAGCCTGCAGAGTTCTGTCCTATTATCCAGGTCTGTACCCAAACAATTTGAACTTCTACTTTTAAAAATCCACCTCTCTAAAAACAAGTCTCTCACCGTTGCCGCCTGCTATAGACCACCCTCTGCCCCCAGCTGTGCTCTGGACACCATATGTGAACTGATTGCCCCCCATCTATCTTCAGAGCTCGTGCTGCTAGGCGACCTAAACTGGAACATGCTTAACACCCCAGCCATCCTACAATCTAAACTTGATGCCCTCAATCTCACACAAATTATCAATGAACCTACCAGGTACCTCCCCAAAGCCTTAAACATGGGCACCCTCATAGATATCATCCTAACCAACTTCCCCTCTAAATACACCTCTGCTGTCTTCAACCAAGATCTCAGCGATCACTGCCTCATTGCCTGCATCCGTAATGGGTCAGCGGTCAAACGACCTCCTCTCATCACTGTAAAACGCTCCCTGAAACACTTCAGCGAGCAGGCCTTTCTAATCGACCTGGCCGGGGTATCCTGGAAGGATATTGACCTCATCCCGTCAGTAGAGGATGCCTGGATATTTTTTAAAAATGCCTTCCTAACCATCTTAAATAAACATGCCCCATTCAAGAAATTTAGAACCAGGAACAGATATAGCCCTTGGTTCTCCCCAGACCTGACTGCCCTTAATCAACACAAAAATGTCCTATGGCGTTCTGCATTAGCATCGAACAGCCCCCGTGATATGCAGCTGTTCAGGGAAGCTAGAAACCATTATACACAGGCAGTTAGAAAAGCCAAGGCTAGCTTTTTCAAGCAGAAATTTGCTTCTTGCAACACTAACTCAAAAAAGTTCTGGGACACTGTAAAGTCCATGGAGAATAAGAACACCTCCTCCCAGCTGCCCACTGCACTGAAGATAGGAAACACTGTCACCACTGATAAATCCACCATAATTGAAAATTTCAATAAGCATTTTTTTACTGCTGGCCATGCTTTCCACCTGGCTACTCCTACCCCTGTCAACAGCACTGCACCCCCAACAGCAACTCGCCCAAGCCTTCCCCATTTCTCCTTCTCCCAAATCCATTCAGCTGATGTTCTGAAAGAGCTGCAAAATCTGGACCCCTACAAATCAGCCGGGCTAGACAATCTGGACCCTTTCTTTCTAAAATTATCTGCCGAAATTGTTGCCACCCCTATTACTAGCCTGTTCAACCTCTCTTTCGTGTCGTCTGAGATTCCCAAAGATTGGAAAGCAGCTGCGGTCATCCCCCTCTTCAAAGGGGGGACACTCTTGACCCAAACTGCTACAGACCTATATCTATCCTACCATGCCTTTCTAAGGTCTTCGAAAGCCAAGTCAACAAACAGATTACCGACCATTTTGAATCTCACCATACCTTCTCTGCTATGCAATCTGGTTTCAGAGCTGGTCATGGATGCACCTCAGCCACGCTCAAGGTCCTAAACGATATCTTAACCGCCATCGCTAAGAAACATTACTGTGCAGCCGTATTCATTGATCTGGCCAAGGCTTTCGACTCTGTCAATCACCACATCCTCATCGGCAGACTCAACAGCCTTGGTTTCTCAAATGATTGCCTCGCCTGGTTCACCAACTACTTCTCTGATAGAGTTCAGTGTGTCAAATCTGAGGGTCTGTTGTCCGGACCTCTGGCAGTCTCTATGGGGGTGCCACAGGGTTCGATTCTTGGACCGACTCTCTTCTCTGTATTCATCAATGAGGTCGCTCTTGCTGCTGGTGAGTCTCTGATCCACCTCTACGCAGACGACACCATTCTGTATACTTCCGGCCCTTCTTTGGACACTGTGTTAACAACCCTCCAGGCAAGCTTCAATGCCATACAACTCTCCTTCCGTGGCCTCCAATTGCTCTTAAATACAAGTAAAACTAAATGCATGCTCTTCAACCGATCGCTACCTGCACCTACCCGCCTGTCCAACATCACTACTCTGGACGGCTCTGACTTAGAATACGTGGACAACTACAAATACTTAGGTGTCTGGTTAGACTGTAAACTCTCCTTCCAGACCCATATCAAACATCTCCAATCCAAAATTAAATCTAGAATTGGCTTCCTATTTCGCAACAAAGCATCCTTCACTCATGCTGCCAAACATACCCTTGTAAAACTGACCATCCTACCAATCCTCGACTTTGGCGATGTAATTTACAAAATAGCCTCCAATACCCTACTCAACAAATTGGATGCAGTCTATCACAGTGCAATCCGTTTTGTCACCAAAGCCCCATATACTACCCACCATTGCAACCTGTACGCTCTCGTTGGCTGGCCCTCGCTTCATACTCGTCGCCAAACCCACTGGCTCCATGTCATCTACAAGACCCTGCTAGGTAAAGTCCCCCCTTATCTCAGCTCGCTGGTCACCATAGCATCTCCCACCTGTAGCACACGCTCCAGCAGGTATATCTCTCTAGTCACCCCCAAAACCAATTCTTTCTTTGGCCGTCTCTCTTTCCAGTTCTCTGCTGCCAATGACTGGAACGAACTACAAAAATCTCTGAAACTGGAAACACTTATCTCCCTCACTAGCTTTAAGCACCAACTGTCAGAGCAGCTCACAGATTACTGCACCTGTACATAGCCCACCTATAATTTAGCCCTATCAACTACCTCTTTCCCAACTGTATTTAATTTATTTATTTATTTTGCTCCTTTGCACCCCATTATTTTTTTATTTCTACTTTGCACATTCTTCCATTGCAAAACTACCATTCCAGTGTTTTACTTGCTATATTGTATTTACCTTGCCACCAAGGCCTTTTTTGCCTTTACCTCCCTTCTCACCTCATTTGCTCACATTGTATATAGACTTGTTTATACTTTATTATTGACTGTATGTTTGTTTTACTCCATGTGTAACTCTGTGTTGTTGTATCTGTCAAACTGCTTTGCTTTATCTTGGCCAGGTCGCAATTGTAAATGAGAACTTGTTCTCAACTTGCCTACCTGGTTAAATAAAGGTAAAATAAAAAAATAAATAAAAAAAGTAACCATACCCAGTATCCCCTTCAGCAAAGTAACCATACCCAACATCCCCTTCAGCAAAGTAACCATACCCAACATCCCCTTCAGCAAAGTAACCATACCCAACATCCCCTTCAGCAAAGTAACCATATCCAACATACCCTTCAGCAAAGTAACCATATCCAGCATCCCCTTCAGCAAAGTAACCATACCCAACAACCCCTTCAGCAAAGTAACCATACCCAACATCCCCTTCAGCAAAGTAACCATACCCAACATCCTCTTCAGCAAAGTAACCATACCCAACATCCCCTTCAGCAAAGTAACCATACCCAGCACTTGTAACAGTGTAACTTTAGTCTGTCCCTGAACCAGGGACCCTCTGCACACATCAACAACTGACACCCACGAAGCATCGCGCTACCCATCGCTCCACAAGAGCCGCGGCCCTTGCAGAGCAAGGGGAACAACTACTTCTAGGTCTCAGAGCGAGAGACGTCACCGACTGAAACACTATTAGCGCGCACCACCGCTAACTAGCTAGCCATTTCACATCGGCCACGCTCACCCCCCTTTTGACCTCCTCCTTTTCCGCAGCAATCAAATCAAATAAAATGTATTTATATAGCCCTTCGTACATCAGCTGATATCTCAAAGTGCTGCACAGAAACCCAGCCTAAAACCCCAAACAGCAAGCAATGCAGGTGTAGAAGCACAGTGGCTAGGAAAAACTCTCTAGAAAGGCCAAAACCTAGGAAGAAACCTAGAGAGGAACCAGGCTATGAGGGGTGGCCAGTCCTCTTCTGGCTGTGCCGGGTAGAGATTATAACAGAACATGGCCAAGATGTTCAAATGTTCATAAATGACCAGCGTGGTCAAATAAAAATAATCACAGGCAGAACAGTTGAAACTGGAGCAGCAGCACGTCCAGGTGGACTGGGGACAGCAAGGAGTCATCATGTCAGGTAGTCCTGAGGTATGGTCCTAGGGCTCAGGTCCTCCGAGAGAGAGAAAGAAAGAGAGAAGGAGAGAATTAGAGAGAGCATACTTAAATTCACAAAGGACACCGGATAGGTATAATAAACTGACCCTAGCCGCCCGACACAAACTACTGCTGCATAAACACTGGAGGCTGAGATAGGAGGGGTCAGGAGACACTGTGGCCCCACATCAATGTAACTGACACCCACGATGGATCGTTACCCATCTCTCCACAAAAGCCGCGGCCCTTGCAGAGCAAGGGGAACCACTACTTCAAGGTCTCAAAGCGAGTGACGTCACCGATTGAAACGCTATTAGCGCGCACCACCGCTAACTAGCTAGCCATTTCACATCGGTTACACACTCACCATTGAGATGAAAATGAAAAACTTTGAATTTTTTAGACATCTCTGTCGTTCTGGCTTTTGTTCACAAGCAATGCAAATATCAATGATTAAAATCCAGTGAAGATTATAAATTAGTTTCAGACAAATTTTCGGCTATTGATGATGAATTGTGTTCAGGGCAAGGCATGTTAGTTATGTGAAAGGGGAGATAGAGGACGGGTGTGATGTATTACGTAGACATATCTGTCAGTCAACATATTTCTTTAATAGGACAGAGAGGCACATGAAGAGAGGACAGTATTCTCTCTCTGTTGACTCTTTCTCATGTCATTTTTTAGGGTTTAGATGGACCCGTAGGGCCGAGTGGACAGCCCGGTGAACCTGTGAGTAACCACGTCACACACACACACACACACACACACACACACACACACACGTTCCTCCTCCCCACAGGCGGCTCAATGACCGCAGTATGCCCAGGCTGATTCACACTCCATCTTTATCCCAGCAGGTGAGGAGAAGGTCCAGTGGGGCTCTGCCTCTCTAAATGGATCACCCAGCAACAAAATAAATAGAGGACTGCATTAGACATGTTAGGAGGGCTATGTTAAGGCTCACGCTGAATGTGGATCTATGTGGATGTGGATCATGCTGTTGAGGCCGTCTGAGTCAGAATCGTGCGAAAATGTCATTTTCCGTGATTCTACATGTAAAAATCGGTTTGCAATCGGTTCGCAACTACAGTACACCCTGCAGGCAAACGCTATTGGTGTATCCGAGCCCTTAACTACAGAGACTCAGGGAAATAGAGGAGCTGGGGGTTTGGATGAGAGAAGGGAAGTGAGGGGGGAAGGGGGAGAGAGGGAGGGAGATAAATGTGAGAGAGGAATTCAGTGGGTGGTGAATGAGATAAGAGCGAGTTAGAGAGTGAGGGAAAGGGAGCGCGAGATGGTAGAGATGAAATCCTGGGCTGAATGATTATATTTCCATATCAATCACTTCAAGGGAGATCACAGATGTGGCTTTGGAACAGGTGGCTTGGCCGAGGTACAAAGAGCGATGCTGACAAAAACAACACACGCAGAGACACCCCCCAACCCGCTTCATCTCTCTTCACAGACACACACACTCACTCTCACACAAATACACACTTGCCCATATGCGCACAGGCTCATTAACTCGCTCTTCCTCAGACACTCACACACACATACACACACAGACACACACACTCAAACATACTTACAATATTTCTCAAATAATTCTCCCAATATTCTCCCAAATAAATGCTTCACAAAGTTCAAGTAACAAACACATCTCAACATCAACTGTTCAGAGGAGACCTCCATGGTTGAATTGCTGCAAATAAACCACTACTAAAGGACACCAATAATAAGAAGAGACTTGCTTGGGCCAAGAAACATGAGCAATGTTTCCTTTGGTCTGATGAGTCCAAATTTGAGATTTTTGGTTGCAACCTCTGTGTATTTGTGAGATGCAGAGTAGGTGAACAGATTCTCTCCGCATGTATGGTTCCCACCGTGAAGCATGGAGGAGGAGGTGTGGTGGTGTGGGAGTGCTTTGCTGGTGACACTGTTTGTGATTTATTTAGAATTCAAGGCACACAACCAACATGGCTACCACAGCATTCTGCAGTGACACTACATCCCATCTGGTTTGCGCTTAGTGGGACTATCATTTGTTTTTCAACAGGACAATGACCCAACACACCTTCAGGCTGTGTCACCTGCCTAAAGGACTACCGACCCGTAGCACTCACGTCTGTAGGCATGAAATGCTTTGAAAGGCTGGTCATGGCTCACATCAACACCATTATCCCAGAAACCCTAGACCCACTCCAATTTGCATACTGCACCAACAGATCCACAGATGATGCAGTCTCTATTGCACTCCACACTGCCCTTTCACACCTGGACAAAAGGAACACCTACGTGAGAATGCTATTCATTGACTACAGTTCTGCGTTCAACACCATAGTGCCCTCAATGTTCATCGCTAAGCTAAGGACCCTGGGAGTAAACACCTCCCTCTGCAAATGGATCCTGGACTTCCTGACGGGCCGCCCCCAGGTGGTAAGTGTATGTAACAACACATCCGCCGCGCTGATCCTCAACACGCTGATCCTCAAACCTCAACATGCTCAGTCCCCTCCTGTGCCCCCTGTTCATTCATTACTGCACGTCCAGTCACGACTCCAACACCATCATTAAGTTTGCTGATGACACAACAGTGGTAGGCCTGATCATTGTCGATGAGACAACCTATAGGGAGGAGGTCAGAGACCTGACCATGTGGTGCAAGGACAACAACCTCTCCCTCAAAGTAATAAGACCAAGGAGATTATTGTGGACTCAGGAAAAGGAGGATCGAGCATGCCCCCATTCTCATCAATGGGGCTGTAGTGGAGCAGGTTGAGAGCTTCAAGTTCCTTCGCGTCCAATTTCCCAACAAACTAACATGGGCCAAGCACACCAAGACAGTCGTGAAGAGGGCATGACAAAACCTATTCCCTCTCAGGAGACTGAAAAGATTTGGCATGGGTCCTCAGATCCTCAAAATGTTTTACAAGCTGCACCATCGAGAGCATCCTGACGGGTTGCATCACTGCCTGGTATGGCAACTTCTCGGCCTCTGACCGCAAGACACTACAGAGGGTAATGCGTACGGCCTAGTACATCACTGGGGCCAAGCTTCCCGCCTTCCAGGACTTCTATACCAGGCGATATCAGAGGAAGGCCCTATGAATTGTCGAAGACTCCAGCCACCCTAGTCATAGACTGTTCTCTCTGCTACCGCACGACAAGCGGTACCGGAGCGCCAAGTCTAGGTCCAAGAGGCTTCTAAACAGCTTCTACCCCCAAGCCATAAGACTCCTGAACAGCTAATCAAATGGCTACCCCCCCCCCCCCCCCCCCCTATTCTATGCTGCTGCTACTCTCTGTTATTATTCTATGCTGCTGCTACTCTCTGTTATTATCTATGCACTTTAATAACTCTGCCTATTACCTCAGTTACCTCGACACCGGTGCCCCCCGCACATTGACTCTGTACCGGTACCCCCTGTATATAGCCCCGCTATTGTTATTTACTGCTGCTCTTTAATTACTTGTTATTCTTATCTCTTACTTAAACATTTTTATTTTTTTTCTTAAAACTGCATTTTTGGTAATTAAGGGCTTGAAAGTAAGCATTTCACTGTAAGGTCGACAGTACACCTGTTGTATTTGGCGCATGTGACAAATACAATTTTATTTTATTTGATAAAGGCTATTTGACGAAGAAGGAGATTGATGGAGTGCTTCATCAGATGACCTGGCCTCCACAATTTATTTATTTATTGGATTTTATTTAACCTCTATTTAACTAGGCAAGTCAGTTAATTGAGAACAAATTCTTATTTACAATGATGGATGACCAAAAGGCAAAATTCCTGCTGTGGGGATGGGGGCTGGGATTAAAAATAAATAAATAATATATAAATATAGGACAAAACACATATCACGACATGAGAGACAACACAACACTGACAACAACATGGTAGCAACACAACATGGTAGCAGTCACCTGACCTCAACCTAATTGAGATGGTTTGGGTGAAGTGAAGGAAAAGTGAGTGAAGGAAAAGCAGCCAAGAAGTGCTTAGAATATTTGGGAACTCCTTCAAGACGGTTGGAAAAGCATTCCAGGTGAAGCTGGTTGAGAGAATACCAAGAGTGTGTAAAGCTGTCATCAAGGCAAAGGGTGGCTACTTTGAAGAATCTCAAATATCAAACTTATTTTTATTTGTTTAACACTTTTTTGGTTACTACATGATTCCATCTGTGCTATTTCATAGTGTTGATGTCTTCACTATTATTCTACAATGTAGAATATAGTAAAAACAATGAAAACCCCTTGAATGTGTAGGTGTGTCCAAGCTTTTGACTGGTACTGTATACTGTACCTGTATTTGTCATAATTTGAGGATGTATATAAATATACATTAGCTTACATGAACCTGATACAGTATTGATCAGTGTGCTGTGTTTGACTCTAGGGTGCCAGAGGACTTGTCGGACCCAGAGGGTCACCTGGGCCACCTGGGCAGCCAGTAAGTCAACATCCAACCTTCAACTTAATGCTGTTCAATGGGCAATTTACCAACCTTCAAACCAGTCTGATATTAATAGATAACATTGAATACAGTTAAATCTGATTAGCTGTCTTTCTCTTTCAGGGTATTACGGGTGTGGATGGAGTTCAAGGGTCAAAGGGCAACCTGGTCAGTATTTTAAACTTAACTTTGGACTCAAAATGATAACAGTTGATCCATGATGACTATAATGGGCGAATAAAAGCTTTCTAAAGATGGTGTTTAGAAACACAATCAGACCTGTGGAATGTGAGTGACTTTCATTCATTAAAGTAAACACAGCTAAAAAAGCATTGACCACAGTGGAGTAGCAGTCCCATGACCCTGTTTAGGATTCCTAGCATGTGGGGCTCTGACCATGTGAAGAGAAAGTGTGTGTGACGCTTCTTGTTGTTTTGTCTCAGGGGCCACCTGGAGAGACAGGGCCCAGCGGTCAACAAGGAAATCCTGGATTACAGGTAACCCACAACATCACACAATGTCAACACACAACAACATGTTGTCAAAAACATCATCCATAAAAAAACACAGTCTCAACACTTTCTTTGTCTTTCCCTTATGTCTCTCTCTCTCTCTCTCTCTCTCGCTCTCTCTCTGTCTCTCTCTCTCGCTCTCTCGCTCTCTCGCTCTCTCTCTCTCTCTCTCTCTCTCTCTCTCTCTCTCTCTCTCTCTCTCCCTCACTCTCTCCCTCACACACACATGCACACACACACACATTAATCTGATTAATGCTTTGTTCTGGTCCAGGGCCTTCCTGGTTCTCAGGGTCCCATCGGCCTGCCAGGAGAGAAGGTAGGCACTGTGCATCTCTCTTCCTATCAGATTTAAAGACCTGATATTGTGACCGCTATCAGCTCCGCCCCCAGGGGAGGCTGGCCTTGAACGTTGTGACCCAGTACCAGCCACTCCTGACTCCCATTCAGATTACAGAGGACACATGACAGGAAATGAATATCCAGGAAACACACACTGGAACACACACACAGGCAGGCAGGGAGTCAGTGCTGTGCTATCACACACCACAGCCTCCTGACACTATAGCAGGGCTACTCAACTACTATTTCCTATAGCAGGGCTACTCAACTACTATTTCCTATAGCAGGGCTACTCAACTACTATTTCCTAGGTGGTAAAGGTCTGGATGGATATTGTCTTCATCGGCGTGGTAACAAACCTTGTGAGTCGTGACCCACATGACCCCAGACTGTTCACTCTCCTCTTGTTGGCAGAAAGAACATTTAGCAGTTCTTAGCTAAATTTCCCTACAATCCTTCTACACATTTTGTCAGAGAAAATTGTTTTAAATCAGTTTTAAGCTCATTTCCTTCAATTTTGTGTCAACAAAATCATCGAGTCAACAAAATCAATGGGGGCACCTATGGGCATATAATCTGTCCATGATAACTACAAGATTTAGATAGCGGGTTAGCCTAACATACCTACCTAGCTAACATGGGCTAGTTGATCAACTGTACATAACTGACATGTTAGAAATAGCTCTCTAATGTCTGTCAGTGAATGACATAACAAGAGGACAACTTCCCATATACTACCACATGTAAAAAATGCACCTTGTGCATTCTACTGTTACAACTCTCAACCACATTAATAAATTGAAAGCCTAAGGTTGAGTATGGCTGCACTAGAGGCTAATCAAAGTCTAAAACACATATACCCTGTATCACATTGTTGTAGTCTGGTTGTTACCCTTCAGATTGATTTGTATATACAGTAAGTTTCACCACTCATGATCTGTCTCTGTCCCCCACAGGGTCCCCAGGGGTACGGTGGGCTGCAGGGACTCTCTGGTATCGATGGCCCTACTGTAAGTACATCCATCTGATTCTTCCTCAGCAGCACCGATAGCGCTGACCTTACCAGGGTGCAATACAGAACAGAAGGCATTAGGAAAGTTCTCCAACGCAGCATTTCAATTAGCTCTGTCGAATGAAGGGCCTGTTTACAAAAGGGCTTAGCTAAACGTCCATCCACATGGCTTTACGTAACAGGAAACAGGGCTTATGTTTCGTGTGTACTGTCGTGTTCTGCAGACACAGCACCCTCCAAGTCCCCCTATACGTTGTGCTGTATTCCCTTTGCTTTGCACTGTCCATCAAGCTCCATTGATTGGTTCTAAAAACAGACTTGGAGATCTGTGGAGAGTTATAATAGTAAGGTACCGCCGGCTGGTACAATGCTGTACTACTTGTTATAAACATATGTGAGCCTTTATGATGTCTCATAATAAGACTTCTAATATGCTATGTCTGTTCAATGTGTGCAGGGCCATCCAGGAAGAGAAGGCCCTCCAGGAGAGAAGGGGCTCAATGTGAGTTACAGTACAGCCCGTTAGACCTGCCTGGCTCATCATACCACTGTGCTGTCATATAAACGGCCATATTATCCAATCACGTTCACTCATCACAATTCTCACCTCACATTCGTTTAATGCATTGCCATCGGACACTCCCTTCCACTCCAATCATGTTTGTCCACGTTAGCTCACTGTCATCATCATCATCATCATCATTGTACGCTCACTCCCGTTGACTCATCCTTTTCAACATTGTATTTTCACAATGTCATCGTCATTGCGCAGTCACATCAATCCAACACAATTAGCCCAACACAATTGCTCACTAGCATCTGTATAATGGGTAGTGCTTTTCAGACAGATGAATCCTGATGTTGTTTTGTCGTACAGGGTTTGCCTGGAACCCAAGGGCCTGTTGGTTATCCAGGGACTCGCGGTGTCAAGGTGAGTCAGATGCTATGTAATGGTCGCGGTTGAAATGTCCTCAAAGGTACAATGGTGAGAGAGATAGCCATTCCCTCAGACATTTCAATCTCTCTACCTGTGATGGACATGTTGTAGAGTGTGTGTGTGAGTGTGTGATTGACAGTTGACAGGTTCAGAGAGAGCAGGTGTATTCTCCGAAGGAGATCTAATGACAGTAGGAATAACGTTTGATGGACAGTAGAAATTACAATGTTGGATAAGAGAGGAAGGTGTTTATGTGTGTGGGGGGTGGGATTGTGGGTATGGGTGTTTTGTGTGTGTGAGCGTGTGGGTGTGTGTGTGTGTGTGTGTGTGTACTTGTGTATATGCGTGTGTGTGAATTTAGCGTATGCACATGGAATTCAAATTGTATCTTGCGAGGATAGGTTGGGGTGTTGCATCATGGCTGCTTGCTCATTCAAAGTAATATTCACACCACCAGTATTCCACCTCTAGGTCACTGTTGTTAAGGCGCAAGCTGACCTCGTCTGCAATCGTTAATAGATGGTCAATAACTGGTCAATAGGAGGGCAGTGACAGGTTAAGAGCAAATCAATAGTCATTCATAAGTCATTCTCCATTGTCAAATCACGGTGTTTCTTACAATAGTTGTGGCAGTAAAATACAATAAAAACATGGTTTAGTGACAGCCCAAGCATGCTGTTGATAGTACTTTTATTTACTTCTGAATACAGTACTGTAGTACAGTATCGTCTTGAATGGTGATTATCAGTGATATTGTGGCCTGTTCTGATTCTATTTGTATTTGAATGTCTGTTTCACAGGGAGCTGATGGAGTGAGAGGTCTGAAGGGGAGTAAAGGAGAAAAGGTGAGAAAAGAGTCATTTTCACAGTAATTGTGCTGTAAAACTAGAAGAATAGACGTGATTACTCACAGTCAAAGTACCAGTTGTCTCACTGTCAGATACTGTAAAGGCATCTCGTTTCTACTTCATGGTTTATTATGACATCCCCCATAGAGATCTAATTGATCAGACACCTGCCAGATCTCGGGACTGTGATTCATGAATCATCATGAATCATTTGAAATCACTGTCTTCTTCTCCTCTTCACATTGCAGGGTGAAGATGGCTTCCCCGGGTTCAAAGGTGACATGGGCCTCAAGGGAGACGGGGTGAGAGTGTACCCACGCCAGACTAACACACGCTTCAGATCAGAGCTGTCTCTCATTATGAACAAATAAGGTATTTTATGTAGAATGAGATGAGATCTCAGTTAGTCTGACCTGCTTTTCTGTCTTCTGTCTTCTCTTTCTTTCTATCCCTCTCCCTCTCCCTCTCTCTCTCTCTCTCTCTCTCGCTCTCTTTCTCTCTCTCTCTCTCTCTGTCCCTCTCACTCTCCCTATCTCTCTCTCTCTCTCTGTCTCTCTCTCTGTTTCTTTTTGTCTCTGTCTCTCTCTCTCTCTCTCTCTCTCTCTCTCTCTCTCCCTCTCTTGCTCTCTCTCTCTCTCTTTCTCTCTCTCTTTCTCTGTCTCTTTTTCTCTCTCTCTCTATCTGTGTGTGTGTGCGTGTGTAGGGTGATAACGGGGTCACCGGAGGTCATGGAGAGGATGGGCCAGAGGGGCCTAAGGGCCAGTCGGGACCCCTAGGAGAGGTTGGAGGTGCTGGCATCGCTGGAGAGAAGGTACAGGAACATTATTTCACTAGTATCATATACTGTATGTGTCTGGTTATGCAATATGTATGAGTTATTGGGATTATGCAGATGTATGGATAGATGCGTGTTCAGTGGGTCGGCTACAGTACATGTAATCACATGAACACCCTGCTAAACCATGTCATACAGTATTTGCATACATTATGCACTTTGTTTTTGGCAATGTTGCCAAGTCAACCATAATGATTCCACTCCTCTTTTTCTGTTAATCTCTCTCTCTCTCTCTCTGTCTCTCTTTTTCTCTGTCTCTCCTTCCTCAGGGTAAACTGGGTGTCCCAGGGTTGCCAGGATACCCAGGAAGACATGGGCCCAAGGTGAAATCCAATTAAGAGCTTTAAAACTTTGTTTTACGTTAAAACTTAGAAACACAAAGAAGTGTGTATTTCTTTGGCTCAGCTCTTTGCTGTCAAATAAAACATAAAGCATGATAAATGGCTGATTTAAAAATAGGTATTTTATTAATAGTTCATTAGTGACAACAATTCATTAGCGGGTTGATTAATGGCGTATTTAAGGCAGTGTGTTTGACTTATGGATTAGATTTTTGCTTAATTCGATACTGTGGTTAATTATTAGTTGATTAAATGTTGTGGTTGATGCATGATTAATGTAAGGCTGTAGATGGTTAACCTCTGTGTGTGTTCTCCAGGGATCTGTGGGGTTCCCTGGTTCTGCCGGGGTTCTGGGAGATAAAGGAAGACGGGTGAGAACCATAGGACCTGTATTGAACCATACTGAGCTGTATTGAACCATATTGAACTGTATTGAACCATATTGAACTATATTGAACCATATTGAACCGTATTTTACCCTCTACTCTAATTCTCCTCTAACCATCCAAAGATTGGTGAACTGCCTGTACTGTTTCCACTGATAGATAACTGAAGTGATCGTAATAATGCTGGATTTCTCTTCTGCAGGGTCCATCTGGTCAAGCAGGAACTGGGGGTCAGAGAGGTCCTAATGTGAGTTAGATTTCTCCTCTGGTCTTACAGCATCTAAGTCTATTGATCTCTATTGCATTGGGCCTATGGTGAGGTGTGAGTCACGGTTTCTCACCAACTGACATTGCACACCATTCATTTACAATCAGTCGTCATCAACCTTTTCTGAGTCAAGATCACTTTCTTAGTCAAAATGCAAGCCGAGGTCTACCGCTCAGATAACAAAATTAACATGACTTTTAAAAAAAAGCCAATGCAACATTATGCAACTTTAACCAATTAAACAGTTCTGTAGCAATGAGGTTTGTGCAGTAGGCTATAGGCCCAATATCTTATCGCTATGCTTGAATTGCCCTGCCAATGTTGTTCTTCTCAGACTATTTAGAAATTATATTTCTAAATTGTAGGTATAGGATCACATTGGCAGTAGATCATTTGTCGTATTACTTGTGAGGCACAGCTGAGTGAGCATAATCATTTCATCATTTATAATCATTTATTTTACTGGACTGATGGCCTGCATCTGATGGTTAGTTTTTTAATGGCTTATAAAAGTGTTGAAAGTCCTGAGTAACAACTTAAACATGAACTCACTCATAAAAACAGCAGCTCTTCGCTGTATTCGTTGAGTCTCTCTCTAGTCATGGTTTTAAAAGTTTCGAAATCCCACATTATCAACTTTGCTGCTTCTTTTGACAGCCTATGGCGCGAGGAAACAGTGCAGACACAGTGATTTGAGCGATCTGATTGGCCAGCGCTAGGCCTATTAGTGCACTTGATTTGCTCTCTGGGCCTGCCGGGTAGGTGGAGTTCTACCTTCAGACATGGTTCAAAATGGAAACACTTTGCCTTTCCTGCATCAGGGCTGCTGAATCAAGTGCACCTACCACCAGCACTAAACTCATTTTAAGAAATAGGAACGTGCTAAAATAATTTAAATGTTGAAAGATAATGATTAAATAATTCCGCTCTGAAACCTTATAGTTGTATGAAAATGATTAGAATCATAAAATGATAATCTGATGATGTGTGTAGTTTTAGTCAGAATTAGATGAAACAATGTATCTGTATAGTGGAAAAACACAGACTGTCTGAGCAAGGCGTAGCTTAGGTTTTGAACTTGTATGTGTGTGCCGAAGAAAAAAAACGTGATCAATTGAACTGTGTTTGGACCGACCTGGCTAGGCCTCTGAGACTATGGTCTTACAGATCTCGGGGATTGGTCAGAGCTATTGATTGTCAATTGTTATTATCATTGGGATAGAATTCTCATGACAGAACGTGAGGCTTTATAGTTGTTGTTTTTTTTTAACATAAAACCAGACCAGTTGGCGACCACTGATTTATGTCATGTCTCATTCACCCCTTGTCATTTATCCTTCTCCTATGGATGAGTTGTGTTGTCGTAAGAAGGATTATATTGATGTTGTTTTTTTCATAGGGTGCCAGAGGGGGTAGAGGAGCAAGAGGACCAACAGGAAAGTCAGGAGACAAGGTGGGTTTAGGCCAGTGCACAGCTGTCTCATAACGAGAGAAGGAACAGGCGCTGTTGTGTTACTGTTCAGCACAGAATGCCATGCCATCTGGTGCAAAGAGATAATACTTACAATCTGCAGCTACATGTTTGAAACTGAAATCAGTTATTTCAGGAGTCCTTTCAAAAGACCACAAATGAAATTATTAACAATGATTGAAAATATATATTTTCATAAAATGAATGAATAGACCAACAGACTCAATAACTGTTTATCTCTATCCCAATCCTCCACCTTCTACATGATCCACCAATCAGGGCACCTCTGGACACGAAGGCCCACCAGGATCCACAGGAGACCAGGTAAGCTCCAGTCTGACACACAACAACACCAGAGTTGAGCTATAATATAACACAGCTAATAATAGCATATTTAATAATAGCATATCTAATAATAGCATATCTAATAATTCCATATCTAATAATACCATATCAAATAATACCATATCCAATAATAGCTGGCATAGGGTGATAATATTTCAATGATACACCCTGCTAGGAAAAAGCATCATAATGCTTCACAGATACATAACAGTGTACGATACCTACTGGTAAAGATAGTCAACTGGATTGAGTCTTTGTGTTGTCTGGTTGATCGTACAGGGACCCCAAGGACCACAGGGAAGGAACGGCGAGGCAGGACCTAAGGGACCTAATGTAAGTGTGATGTGTCAAATGACAAGCAGCTTTTATGTATTTTATTTACATGTTTTTATTTAACCTTTATTTAACTAGGCAAGTCAGTTAACTCTTGGAACTACCGCTCCCGGATCCGGGAGAATTGTCATCAACTGACACTAATTAGCATAACGCAACGGACAAAAAATATTACTAGAAAATATTCATATTCATGAAATCACAAGTGAAATACAGTGCCTTGCGAAAGTATTCGGCCCCCTTGAACTTTGACCTTTTGCCACATTTCAGGCTTCAAACATAAAGATATAAAACTGTATTTTTTTGTGAAGAATCAACAACAAGTGGGACACAATCATGAAGTGGAACGACATTTATTGGATGTTTCAAACTTTTTTAACAAATCAAAAACTGAAAAATTGGGCGTGCAAAATTATTCAGCCCCCTTAAGTTAATACTTTGTAGCGCCACCTTTTGCTGCGATTACAGTTTCAAGAGGTTTTAACAACAAATTCTTCTTTACAATGACGGTGTACCCCGGCCAATCCCTAACCTGGATGACACTGGACCAATTGTGGGAATCCCAATCACGGCCGGTTGTGATACAGGCTAGAAACTAACCAGGGTCTGTAGTGACAAGAGCCACTTGGGAGCCCCTGCATTGTTTAACATGTCTCTGTTTTTCTTTCCAGTCTTATGTTGTGTCTGTCTGTACTGTTTTATCTCTATCAGGTGTGTATGTGTGTCTATGCTAATAAAGTGCAATTATTTTTCAGGGAGCGGCAGGAAAAGACGGACTACCAGGTCATCCAGGACAGCGAGGGGAGCCAGTGAGTTAAACTGGGATTCTATGATGACCCAGGAATTACGTGGTTGTTAGTTACTTTTTCGCCATTGTCCAAATATGGACATAGATTTCAACACTCATCAAGACCCTAACAACACCACAACAACAAGCAAGACAAAAGCTGTGGCTTGGATGCTGAATTACTGAAGTGCTAGAGTGGACTACATAATGAAGACTACTAATCCTATCCATAACTCTCTTTCTCTTTCTCTTTCTCATTGTGTCCTTTTCTCTCTCTCTCTCTCTCTCTCTCTCTCTCTCTCTCTCTCTCTCTCTGTCAGGCTGGCTCTTTCTCTCTCAGCTCTTAGCTTTGGGTCACGGCTTCACTTGCTATTTTCTCATTTGTCATCTCTCCTCTCTTAGGGCTTCCAAGGCAAGACTGGTCCACATGGGCCAACGGGTGTGATCGGACCACAGGTGAGTTATCCAATAAGTGATTAGAACTACATTTGTAGTTATTTTGCCACACAATGAGAATCAAACCAATAAATGAGAGCTGTGAGGTAATGAGAACTCCTGTCTTGTTTTGTCTCTGTGGTTGTCATTAGGGTAAATCTGGTGAGACTGGGCCTAATGGCGACAGAGGACACCCTGGGTCACCAGGACCCCCTGGAGAGACGGGTTTACCCGGAGCGGCAGGCAAGGAGGGACCCAAGGTGAGTCCGTCGTGTTCATCTTCAGTGAATCATCTTCACCACCACCATCATCATCTTCAACACTATCATTATTATCATCATAAAAGCAATCTATAGAAGATCATACATGTCTCCTCCAGGACCCTCTCAGAAACGAGATATGTCACCTCACCTCAAGGGATTTATCCTTCCCACAAATTTCCAAACTGATAAAGGGGAGAAAAATATTCCCCTTTCCATACCTCACTGTGCTCCGTACATTACCGCTCATAAAATATGGATGTTCCTCTCAGTTGATGTGGCTGTTGCACTGGTCTCTGTGATTTATCACCTCATAAGAGGCCTGCTGTGAAATAGCAGGTTACAAATAGAAATCAAACTGGATCAGAAATAGAGGAAGTAGTAAAAACAAACACAATATAACTATTGTAAAATAGATTGTGTCTGTAAAATGTGTATAAGATGTATAAACTGAAGGTAGAAGCCTAAGTGTTATTGTTTATTAGTTTACTCCAATTGGGGGAGTGGTGGTAGGGTTTGCGGGGAAAAATAAAGGTATATTCTAAAAAAAAGTGTGTATATGTATGTTTGCATATACAGTATGTATGTGTATTTTTGTGCATATAGGAATCTGCCGTTTCCAGCTACAATAGTCATTTACAGCATTAACCATGTCTAGACATTAACCATGTCTAGACATTAACCATGTCTAGACATTAACCATCTCTAAACGGTATTTCTGATCAATTTGATGTTATATTAATGGACATTATTTCATTTTTTTCAAAAACAAGGACATTTCTAAGTGACCCCAAACCTTTGAACGATAGTGTATATATATGGGTATGTATGTTTGTATAGGGATATACAGTGCCTTGCGAAAGTATTCGGCCCCCTTGAACTTTGCGACCTTTTGCCACATTTCAGGCTTCAAACATAAAGATATAAAACTGTATTTTTTTGTGAAGAATCAACAACAAGTGGGACACAATCATGAAGTGGAACGACATTTATTGGATATTTCAAACTTTTTTAACAAATCAAAAACTGAAAAATTGGGCGTGCAAAATTATTCAGCCCCCTTAAGTTAATACTTTGTAGCGCCACCTTTTGCTGCGATTACAGCTGTAAGTCGCTTGGGGTATGTCTCTATCAGTTTTGCACATCGAGAGACTGACATTTTTTCCCATTCCTCCTTGCAAAACAGCTCGAGCTCAGTGAGGTTGGATGGAGAGCATTTGTGAACAGCAGTTTTCATTTCTTTCCACAGATTCTCGATTGGATTCAGGTCTGGACTTTGACTTGGCCATTCTAACACCTGGATATGTTTATTTTTGAACCATTCCATTGTAGATTTTGCTTTATGTTTTGGATCATTGTCTTGTTGGAAGACAAATCTCCATCCCAGTCTCAGGTCTTTTGCAGACTTCATCAGGTTTTCTTCCAGAATGGTCCTGTATTTGGCTCCATCCATCTTCCCATCAATTTTAACCATCTTCCCTGTCTCTGCTGAAGAAAAGCAGGCCCAAACCATGATGCTGCCACCACCATGTTTGACAGTGGGGATGGTGTGTTCAGCTGTGTTGCTTTTACGCCAAACATAACATTTTGCATTGTTGCCAAAAAGTTCAATTTTGGTTTCATCTGACCAGAGCACCTTCTTCCACATGTTTGGTGTGTCTCCCAGGTGGCTTGTGGCAAACTTTAAACAACACGTTTTATGGATATCTTTAAGAAATGGCTTTCTTCTTGCCACTCTTCCATAAAGGCCAGATTTGTGCAATATACGACTGATTGTTGTCCTATGGACAGAGTCTCCCACCTCAGCTGTAGATCTCTGCAGTTCATCCAGAGTGATCATGGGCCTCTTGGCTGCATCTCTGATCAGTCTTCTCCTTGTATGAGCTGAAAGTTTAGAGGGACGGCCAGGTCTTGGTAGATTTGCAGTGGTCTGATACCCCTTCCATTTCAATATTATCGCTTGCACAGTGCTCCCTGGGATGTTTAATGCTTGGGAAATCTTTTTGTATCCAAATCCGGCTTTAAACTTCTTCACAACAGTATCTCGGACCTGCCTGGTGTGTTCCTTGTTCTTCATGATGCTCTCTGCGCTTTTAACGGACCTCTGAGACTATCACAGTGCAGGTGCATTTATACGGAGACTTGATTACACCCAGGTGGATTGTATTTATCATCATTAGTCATTTAGGTAAACATTGGATCATTCAGAGATCCTCACTGAACTTCTGGAGAGAGTTTGCTGCACTGAAAGTAAAGGGGCTGAATAATTTTGCACGCCCAATTTTTCAGTTTTTGATTTGTTAAAAAAGTTTGAAATATCCAATAAATGTCGTTCCACTTCATGATTGTGTCCCACTTGTTGTTGATTCTTCACAAAAAAATACAGTTTTATATCTTTATGTTTGAAGCCTGAAATGTGGCAAAAGGTCGCAAAGTTCAAGGGGGGCGAATACTTTCGCAAGGCACTGTATATATTTACCCCCAAAATATATGGGGAATTGGAAATGATTCAGACAATTACATTGATGGAAGCAACAATCTGTCCGCAATATTAAAGCTGATCAACCCCTTAAAAAAATAAAAAGAGGCCTGTTGTCAGCTCACGTTGTAGACTCAGACCTAATCCTCCATGTCTGTCTGTCTGTCTGTCTGTCTGTCTGTCTGTCTGTCTGTCTGTCTGTCTGTCTGTCTGTCTGTCTGTCTGTCTGTCTGTCTGTCTGTCTGTTTTGGTTTCCAGGGAGACGCGGGTCCGTCTGGAGCTCCAGGAAAGAGTGGCCCCGCTGGGCTCCGAGGCTTCAGAGGGAGCAGGGGCAGCCCTGGAGCCATGGTAACACACCCACCTCACATCTCCTGACCTTCACCTTACTGACATTTTACATTCTGCACTGATGTAAAGTACTATTGTGTTGTATAGCACCCAGTGTTTTGTGAAAATCACTGAAGGCCAGTTTCCTGGCTTTTTAATGGAGATTCTCCATTGACCATGCTGCTTTTTAGTCCAAGAGTGGGCTTCATCTGACCCTAAGTCTTTTACTTGAATTAACTGATGGTGGACCATCTGATAACTGTATACTCTGACAGTGGGATGGAAACTGATTGGTTGGAATTCCTGTGATGAAGGCTCTGATTGGTTCACCTCTGTATGCTTGCCTCTCTCTAGGGCTCTGCTGGACTGAAAGGAGGAGAAGGACCCACCGGTCTGTCAGGAGCAGTGGTAAATTGGATTTCATCATGTAGCAATAGTTTAATTCCCATTTTCCCCATGCTACACCCCTAATCTCCACCTCCATCCCCCATCCTGGTCCGTATGTGGTCTATAGCCAACAAGGACATGTAGAGTGGGAGGCTGTTACCATGGAGATCATAACCAGTGTACTAAATGAAAGAGTGAATCATGTGACGTTGTCCTCTTACCTCTCTGTTCCCCCGTCGTGTCATTACCCAGGGTGCCACTGGGGAGAAAGGGCCTTCTGGAGCGGCTGGTGCTATTGGTCAGCCCGGACGCTCTGGTGGGGTCGGCCCTGGAGGACCAATGGGAGAAAAGGGCGAGCCAGTAAGAACCTTTGATCATTTCCTTATTCGTTTTTTTTCTTATGCAACGCTAGTGTCTATTTCTGGACATATGTACATCACTGCTCATTACTGAGAAATAAACAGCATGTGTGGGTTCCTCTGTACTATATGTGTAATAATCAATGTTCACGCGCGGGTGTGTGTGTGTGTGTGTGTGCATGTTCCACTCTCTCTGTGTTATCTATTAATCAATATGTCATGGTGCAATATGAGACTAGAATAGTGGAGGTGGTTCATCATCCATTTGTTCCCCAGGGAGAGAAGGGGCCCATCGGGCCAGCTGGACAGGACGGGGCGCAGGGGCCTGTGGGGCTGCCCGGGGCTGCTGGCCCCGCTGGGCCTCCAGGAGAGGACGGAGACAAGGTACTTACACCTGTACACAGTTACAGCACAGTAGGTACCATACCACTGTAGAGGGACAACTTAGGAGAATCCAACTACTGGCCCTCAAGGCCTGAAGCACTGCTGGGGTGTTTTATTGCTAGTCAATTAATATATTGTCCTTATTAGCCATGGAGTCCACTCACCTACTGGCCTTGATGTTGTGTGGGTGGGAGGTGTATGGGTTGCTGTGTGTGTCTCTATATCTCTGCAACGTGTGTGTGTGTGTGTGTGTGTGTGTGTGTGTGTGTGTGTGTGTGTGTGTGTGTGTGTGTGTGTGTGTGTGTGTGTGTGTGTGTGTGTGTGTGTGTGTGTGTGTGTGTGTGTGTGTGTGTTGTCTACAGGGCGAGACAGGAGGACCAGGCCAGAAGGGCAGTAAAGGAGACAAAGGAGAATCTGTGAGTCTTCATCTGGAGAGATTTAAACCACAACACTGTCTTTCAGCCTTACAAGCCACAGTATTACACACCTGACAGGATATGACATCACCAGACACAGTACTACCAGAGAGAGGGAGGGGAGGATCCTATTTCTGACACAAATCTGCCCTTGTTCAGCAGATCCTTAATTATTAAGTAGGTGAAGGGTTTTTGTGTGGGGGGGCAATGAAAGTTTTGAATTTAGTCAAGATAAATATAAATTGCTATTTTGATACATGAGGCTTATCTGATCTAATTTAAGTTTCATAATGCTTAGGTTGTTACAAGTGTGTTGTTTTTATTGAATATTTATTGAATATTAAAACACACAATCTACCTGCAGTGAAGCCGCTCAACATTTACATTACATTCAGTCATCTAACCATCTCCCGTCTAGAGTGACCCACAGGAGCAACCCACCAAGTCAAAATGGGGACCAAACTAGCTTTATTTTTGACTTTTATCTTTGACCATCATTCTATCCCCCGCCCAGCAACTCACTCCCACTTGTCTCCAGTTCCACATTCCAAACCTCAGTTTCAAACAAGTA
The DNA here is from genome assembly GCF_013265735.2 of Oncorhynchus mykiss. NCBI lineage: Eukaryota > Metazoa > Chordata > Actinopteri > Salmoniformes > Salmonidae > Oncorhynchus > Oncorhynchus mykiss. Next base: position 74,323,755 of record NC_048576.1, on the reverse strand, counting down.
TTCAGTTAACAGGATGTATCCACCAATCCAAAGAGAGGAATAGGCGGGAGCTTGACAGCCCGCCGTTCCGCTCTGTGGACAACTAATCCCATTGTTAGAGTGGAGACACAAGCATCTCATCGTTATATCCAGTATCTCTGGTACTACTCACCTGGCATGATATGACGTCACAAACCATAGTACTACACACCTGACAGGATATGACATCACCAGCCACAGTACTACCAATATTAACAATATAACCGAGTGACCACTCTAACAATACGTCCTCAATGATTGAAGGAAGGCGATATCAGGTGGGACCATTCTAGCCAATGAGAGGGCAGATACGAGTGTTAACAACAGCCACATCTAAGTCATTTTTCTCAAAGTTGCCGAAATGCCAAATGCATCCACTTATATCAGTACATTTGTAACAGCCTAAACATTACGAAACTTCTATTCGATCAAATAAGCCTCACAGGTCGGAAAGTTTCAGACTTGGAATCCGACTTGGATGACCGTTCAAAATGATTTCTCCCAGTCAGAGCTAGTTTTTTCCCAGAGTTCCCAGTTGTCTTGAACGCACTGAAATCAGAGGTTTCCCAGTTCCCAGTTGTTTTGAATGCGGCATACACACCTGACAGGATATGACATCACCAGTCAAAGTATTACACACCTGACAGGATATGCCATCACCAATCACAGTATTAAGCACCGGACAGTATCCTCCCCGTCACCAGCCGTCACCAGCTGTCACCATCACTAGGATAATTCAAATGAATGACTCAATAAATGAGAAAGGGTTTATAATTGAGCGTTGAGGTAATTATGTGCAGTTATAATTAACTGTACAGTATATTAATGTATGTGAGCTGTTATACTCAGCTTTAGGCATTATAAGCCTTTCTTCATGGTCTAGTTAGCATGCACTGTGCATCTTCATGCACTTCATCTTATCCTAGCCCTGGCAGCTCTATCAAACTATTCAAAATACTGTCTAACACTTTCAGAAGCCAAGCAATCACAAACAGCTACCATCAACAGCTGCAATTTCACAGTAGTTGTGTTTTTTGAGCTCCCGACACAGCAGTGTTTTCCTGCAGTGTATGATTGATATGCAGTATACTGTCAACAGCATCTCTGTTTCTCGGTCTCTTCTCCAGGGCCCTTCAGGACCTATTGGAATCCAGGGACCTGTCGGCCATCCGGGGTCACCGGTACGTCTATTCAATGTATCTGTCTTTATTGTGTGTTTGTGTGTACTGTATGTGTGTACAGCACTGACCTCTGTGTGTGTTTCAGGGTGTGGACGGGGAGCCGGGGCCGAGGGGCCAGCAGGGGATGTACGGGCCGAAGGGAGACGAGGGAGCGAGAGGTCACAAGGGGGCCACAGGACCCACTGGACTACAGGTGAGGAGATGAGACACCCCTCTGTTGGACTGTACCATCCATCTCTCTACTCAAGCATATAGCTGACAGGTGGACTGTATAATCTCTCATCAACAGCACCTACTACTGCACCTCTAACCATACTCTGTCTTTACAGGGCATGCCAGGACTCCCAGGAGAGAAGGGAGACAGTGGACACGTGGGCACGATGGTGAGTACTGGACATACCATTGGACAATTACATATTTTTCCTATATCCTATTGTTGACCTGGCAGCCTCACTGTACTCTCCCACCAAAGATCATTCCTTAAGTATGTCTCTCATCTTCATTGTGGTATAAAGCCTAACTAAAGTAAAACCCTTCATGGAGGCAGTAACTGACAGTCAGTCAGTCGAATGAAGGAGGGAGAGAATCAGTCAGTCAGTTGAGTGAAGGAGGGAGAGAGAGTCAGTCAGTTGAGTGAAGGAGGGAGAGAATCAGTCAGTCAGTTGAGTGAAGGAGGGAGAGAGAGAGTCAGTCGAGTGAAGGAGGGAGAGAATCAGTCAGTCAGTTGAGTGAAGGAGGGAGAGAGAGTCAGAGAAAGAGAGGGCGGTGGTTTGAGGAGGAAGACGGCAGCGTGACAGCTTCTAATCAGATTAGCCTGAGCCGGGCCTGTCTAATGAGCATCTTCCTACTATTGTGACAGTCATTTCAGAATGCCACAGACCGTGAACACATGCTAAATAAGATTCTACACACACAGCTAGCGCCACAGCACACTCAGCCTGATTAGGGAGAGGGGAAGGAGGCGTCAAAACGGAAACAAAAAACAAAAGAGGGAGAAGAGAGAGAGAGAGAGAGAGTATGAGAGGGAACGAACGATATGGGGGGATGGAGAGAGGGATGTGAGAGAGACAAGGCAAGGAGGAAAGAGATCTCACTGGGAAAGCCTCATCCATGTGAATGCTGTGGTTCACAGGATTGCAGCTTCTAATGCCCGCGTAGCTCCCCAGTAGCAGGATTATAGGATATGTGCTTACTGTAGTGGATGTAGTAGTGTCTGGAGTATGTCTGTCTGTCTTAGTGCTGTGTGTACAGTCTCTCACTGTGTTGGGATTTCAGCGTTTGTGAAGCACAGCTAACCATTAACTCTGGGCTGGAAGGGAGCAGTCAGTGCAGTTAGGATGAATAGCTTGTTGTCCATGTTGAGGTGCACAGAGGGGTGGAATCCCATCACACTGACTGGCTAGAGCGCTCTCATTTCCCCTGTAGCCTGATAATGTGTTCTTGTAGAGAACTAGAGGTTCCTCATTATAGAGAGAGAGAAGGAGTGGATAGAGGGAGGGAGAGAGAGATAAAGGGAGAGAAAGAGAGGGAGATACTGTACAGAAAGACAGGAAGAGAGAGAGGGAGAAAGAAAGAGAGAGTACCTTTCCGTGTGTCATTGAGGGTAATGGCTTGTCCTCGTGGTGTCTGCATTATGTCAGTGAGGTAATGATCATAGAGACTGGTTCTGTTCTGGGGATATGTTGCACCAGCCACCAGGCCCTCAGCCACCAGGCCCTCAGTAGACTGAATGACTAGCATGCACAGTCACTGTACCCAGGGAGGAGCTGCCTGGTGGGTCACACAGTCTACTTCCTTTGGGATAGAGGTGTGTTTGTGTCTGCGTGTGCGTCTGCGTCTGCGTGTACTTGTGCATGTATGTGCTGTCTCAAGCCAATGGCTAATGATTTATTTTCTTCTCAGGGCCCTCCAGGACAACATGGCCCCAGAGGCCCCCAGGGGTCCATCGGTGGAGAGGTACAGTATATTTCTGACCTTATCTGACCATCTTTCTATGCACTGGGTTTGCTTCAGCATTGGATTGGTTTATGTTGCAAGACGGTATACTATTTTGCGCAGCTCTCACTTCTACTCAAATCTACACTACCGACTATCAGAACACACCCACCAATAGGGTTGTTACTTCACACACGGCACACACACTTCCCTACCCTCTACCCCTCTCCCTCTCCCAGACCCTCTGCCGGTTTGGAGCTGTGAATTATTAAGTGGTATTAGAATGTAATCCCTCAGAGGGAGTTATATTTACCGCTCTATAAATCATTAAGGAGTATTAGACAATCATCCCTGAGAGGAAGTTATATTTACCTCTAGTAATGGCCAACCTCTCAACATCTCACACCAATCAATTATTCACGAGAGAGAGAGATGGAAAGAAGCCACGCCACACACACACATAGTCAAAAATCAAGTCAAATCAAATTGTATTGGTCACATAGACATATTTAGCAGATGGTATTGTGGGTGTAGAGAAATGCTTTTATGGATTCAGTGGTACGGATTCAGATCCTCACATCAGACCTGGGTACAAATGATCATTTGATAGACCACATACTTTATTTGAGCATTTGCCTGGAGTGCTAGATGGTTTGTACTTTTGGGACTATCCCATTGGTACTAGTTTCCTATCCAAGCTCAATCAGGCACCATTTGAAAGATGTTGAATACCATTTGAACCCAGGTCGGATTCATATGGTGCCATGGAAATAGAAGGGTGTATGGATGGAGCGGTCCATAAATGGATTGATGCAGGTGATGTTGTGAGAGAGAAATGGAAAAAGAGAAGATTTGAGTCTGTGGGAAATACAAGTGCTGGCTTGCACTGCAGGCAGGAGAGTCTTCCACTCACTCACACGTTCCAATTTGTGCACTCTACCAAAGTGAGAGATGCCTTCACTGTTTTTCTCTCGAGACAGCCAGCACACACTTCCACAGTGACACACACCGACACAGAGATACAGACTGACTGACTCCACACTCTGTTACTCAGATTGCATCAACAGAGGAAACTCACACACACAGACAACAGTCAATATTTTCTCCAAGTGATGATGGTGCAGCTGCTGTCTCAGCACCCTGACAGAGAACAGCAGACACACAAAACAACCTCAACACAAGAAACCTGTAGATGAAATATTTATTATTTCACTCCTCCTGTCAGTGTGTTGGTTCAAGTGGTTCTGTTATGATGTAACAGGGCACTGCTGGCCAGCCTGGTGGAGTGGGCCAGCCTGGGATCGTTGGAGAGAAAGGGGAGGATGGAGAGGCTGGGGACCCGGGACCAGTTGGAGACACTGGTGCCGCTGTAAGTCATTCTCTCTCTCTCTCTCTCTCGCTCTCTCTCTCTCTCTCTCTCTCTCTCTCTCTCTCTCTCTCTCTCTCTTTGTGTCTCTGACTCTCTCTCTCTCTCTCTCTTTGTGTCTCTGACTCTCTCTCTCTCTCTCTCTTTGTGTCTCTGACTCTCTCTCTCTCTCTCTCTTTGTGTCTCTGACTCTCTCTCTCTCTCTCTCTCTTTGTGTCTCTGTCTCTGACTCTCTCTCTCTCTGTCTCTGTCTCTCTGTCTCTGTCCCTCTCTCTCTCTCTCTGTGTCTGTCTCTGTCTCTCTCTCTCTGTCTCGGTCCCTCTCTCTCTCTCTGTCTCTGTCTCTGTCTTTCTCTGTCTCTCTGTCTCTCTCTCTCAATTCAAGGGGCTTTATTGGCATGGGAAACATGTGTTAACATTGCCAAAGCAAGTGAGGTAGATAATATACAAAAGTGAAATAAACAATAAAAATGAACAGTAAACATTACACAGACAGAAGTTTCAAAACAATAAAGACATTACAAATGTCATATGACGTATATATACAGTGTTGCAACGATGTACAAATGGTTAAAGTACACAAGGGAAAATAAATAAATAAAATATAGGTTGTATTTACAATGGTGTTTGTTCTTCATTGGTTGCCCTTTTCTTGTGGCAACAGGTCACAAATATTGCTGCTGTGATGGCACACTGTGGTATTTCACCCAGTAGATACGGGAGTTTATCAAAAATTGGGTTTGTTTTCGAATTCTTTGTGAATCTATGTAATCTGGTGGAAATATGTGTCTCTAATATGGTCATACATTGGACAGGACGTTAGGAAGTGCAGCTCAGTTTCCACCTCATTTTGTGGGCAGTGACCACATAGCCTGTCTTATCTTGAGAGCCATGTCTGTCTACGGCGGCCTTTCTCAATGGCAAGGCTATGCTCACTGAGTCTGTACATAGTCAAAGCTTTCCTTAAGTTTGGGTCAGGTATTCTGCCACTGTGTACTCTCTGTTTAGGGCCAAATAGCATTCTAGTTTGCTCTGTTTTTTTGTTAATTCTTTCCAATGTGTCAAGTAATTATCTTTTTGTTTTCTCATGATTTGATTGGGTCTAATTGTGCTTCTGTTCTGGGGCTCTGTGGGGTGTGTATGTATTTGTGAACAGAGCCCCAGGACCAGCTTGCTTAGGGGACTCTTCTCCAGGTTCATCTCTCTATAGGTGATTGCTTTGTTATGGAAGGTTTGGGAATCGCTTCCTTTTAGGTGGTTGTAGAATTTAATGGCTCTTTTCTGGATTTTGATAATTAGTGGGTATTAGTGGGTTAGTGGGTCTGATAGGGGTGTCAGGGGGCTGACTGTGAACACTCTGAGAGGCTCTGGGTTGAGGTCAGTGATAAAGTAGTCTACAGTACTACTGCCAAGAGATGAGCTATAGGTGTACCTACCATAGGAGTCTCCTCAAAGCCTTCCATTGACTATGTACATACCCAGCGTGCGACAGAGCTGCAGGAGTTGTGACCCGTTTTTGTTGATTATGTTGTCATAGTTGTGCCTGGGGGGCATATGTGGGAGGGAATGCTGTCACCTGCAGGCAGAAGTTTGTTCCCCTGTGTCCTGAGGGTGTCAGGTTCTTGTCCGGTTCTGGCATTTAGGTCGCCACAGACTAGTACATGTCCCTGGGCCTGGAAATGATTGATTTCCCCCTCCAGGATGGAGAAGCTGTCTTCATTAAAGTAATGGGATTCTAGTGGGGGGATATAGGATATAGGATATCTCTCTCTCTCTCTCTCTCTCTCTCTTTCTCTCTCTCTCTCTCTCTCTCTCTCTCTCTCTCTCTCTCTCTCTCTGTCTCAACCACTAACTGTATGATTGTATGGTGTCCCCAGGGTGGTAAAGGGGAGCTGGGGGAGAAGGGTGACTCTGGCCCCTCCGGAGCAGCAGGACCTGCAGGAGTCAGAGGCACGCCAGGGGAGGACGGACCTAAAGGAAACCCTGTGAGTAGATCTCTATTTAGGCCACTTATCTGCTAGTCACTAGTCCTTTAGGCCACTCATCCTCTACCAACTGGTTCTTGAGTTGGTGGCAGACCAATGCATTAGATTAATCTCAAGCGATGCTGCTGAAACTAACATTCATTGGTAACTGACCACTCCCGGTCCTCTGTAGGGGCCCATTGGATTCCCGGGAGATTCTGGACCCCCTGGAGAAGCAGGGATCAATGTGAGTACAGCACCCGTAGAACCAAGTAATACAAAACCCCTTGTACTGTTTTTGAATTGCATTTCAAATGTTGACAGCAGTAGATGACTGATTCTTCTGTTCCTCCTCTAAATGTGTGTTTCTGGTTGGAACAGGGAGTTGATGGTGGACCGGGAGCAAAGGGAGACAACGGTGATCCTGGGAAAGCCGTAAGTACAGTACAGCATTTACATCACACATTTACATCATACGAACAGCATAAACATGTGTAACTGTGTATGTTCTCTGCGCTCATTCAACAGTATCACATACATAAAGTGCATGCATACCAAAGATATAGTATCGCTTTTGTACTTTGTCACATACAGAGAGGCTTGACTTATTCATGGATATGCTATGCTTTCTTCCCTGTGTCTTTTAGACTGTGTGTGGTTGTTGTCTTTGAGACTGTGTGTGGTTGTGTTTCAACTCTGACCCTTTGTTCTGCTGTCCTCAGGGACCCCCAGGAGCCTCTGGAGAACCGGGCCCTTCAGGGCCCCCCGGGAGAAGGGTGAGTGTTGATGTGTGTGTGTGAGAGAGAGAGAGTGTGTTTGTGGGGCTTGCGTGCATGCCTTTATTGTTGTATATTTCTACAGACTCGGATATCTTCAGGGATTTTATTGACCTCTATTTGTTTTAGGGGAACAAAAGCAGTGTAAGGCTTTTAAGCACTCGGGTATTGTCCCCAGCAGCTGAAACTCTGTCCTCACGTTCCCCCACCTCTCTCTCTCTCTCTCTCTCTCTCTCTCTCTCTCTCTCTCTCTCGCTCTCTCTCCAGGGGCACTTGGGAGCTGCTGGAAAAGAAGGGAAACAAGGAATGAAGGGAGCAAAGGTAGGGATGTTTGGAACATTCAACTCATTAATGAAATATAAAGAAAATAAATGCCCCAAAAGAAAAGGCTACTGCATTGTACACCACACATGTCAGTTTTACTCCGTTTTGTTTTCCTCACCACCCTGTCACTCTGTTCCTCTCTCTCATTCCTTTAGGGGACCAATGGGGTTGAGGGTCTGGTGGGGAAGAAAGGGCCAGTGGGGCCCCAGGGACATTCAGGGAAGCCTGGCCCAGAGGGCCTCCGAGGGATCCCAGGCCCCGGGGTGAGTCCCCCTCTCCTCTCCTCTCCTTACTCTAACTCAAACAGACATCTCCCTCTATTGTAGCCTGTGGCTCTGCTGCTCCCCTCATCATGTCTCCCTAATTAGTTTAGTATAAACTGTCATTGGTTTACTATCAACATGCATGGTGCATCTCAGTACAACCAGCAACAAGGCTTGGGGACATGTTGTCGTATGACCTTCAGTAACCCCAGTCAATGCTGGAGCCCTTCACTAATTGATTAACCCCTATTTGTGTTTTCATTTGCAGGGTGAGCAAGGGTTAAACGGCCCCCCAGGCCAGACGGGACCCCCTGGACCCATGGTAAGATCCCCATGCATATTACATGTTCATATGTCAACCTACTGTACTGTTATTGCCTCTCTTCCACATAACATATGGTAGGTAGCCTTGATAGGGTCAATTCCAGTGATATGTCCATTATATTTTTTCACCCATGTGTAACCATGTAGTGTAAATGTGATCCTGTGTTGTTCCCAGGGACCCCCAGGACTGCCAGGTTTGAAAGGAGACCTGGGCAGGAAGGGAGATAAAGGTCACGATGGTCTGATCGGTCTGATCGGACCTCCAGGAGAGCTGGGAGAGAAGGGAGACAGAGGCCTGCCCGGAAATCAAGGCACACAAGGAACCAAAGGAGACGGGGGTAAGGGTGGCCTCCCTGGCCCCACCGGCCCCCCAGGACCCCCGGGACTTTCTGTAAGTGCCCCCTCCTCCTCAGTCCCCCCACCCCACTCAACTCTTCATAGTTGGCTTTTTTCCTATTTCAAAATGATCTCTCTTCCCCTGTTAGGGTGCAGTTGGTGAGAGAGGATCCAAAGGAGAACTGGTGAGTCCCGTCATCTGACTGTATCTCCATATTTTAATTCCTCTCCTTACACACCAGCCTATAGCTAGCAGCTGCCAGGAGCATATGCTGCCAGACAAGCCGTTATCTCGCCTTGCCAAATGAACCATCGTTCAGCTTAATTTTATACATTGTGCTTTTGAAATGTATTTTGGCCTTAAAAGTGAGCCCATACGGTGATGTGTTGTTCCTGTGGGTACAGTGTATTTTAATAGGATATAGTGGTGCGGTGTGATGTTGTGAAAAGTACCATAGTGTGTCATGTAGAGAGCAGGGGCTTTGGCCACAGACTGCTGATGCACAGAGCTGGATAATCCTATAAACCCTTGAACCATATCTGCCAGGATCAAAGAGGGATTTGGCAAACCAGTGTGAGAATCGCTCCAGGTGACCGGAGGATTGATGCAGGATTTTGTTCCACTCTTTTCTTCAGGGCGCCATCGGACCCCAAGGAGACACTGGCCCCGCCGGATCCCCCGGACCCCCTGTAAGTCCTCCACACACACACCTCCCCACCTCCACACTTCTCATACACCCCACCTTTCTCTTTCTGTTTCTTTCCTTCCCCTCTTTTCCATCCCATCACCTGTTGTTGTTCAACCACACACACCTCCCCACCACCACATTTCTCATACACCCCACCTTTCTCTTTCTGTTTCTCTCCTTCCCCTCTTTTCCATCCCATCACCTGTTGTTGTTCAACCACACACACTCCTCTCCTCCCCCCCATCTTTGGCTCTTTTGTTCTGCCTCTCCCAGTCACTGTTATTTCTTGTCATCTGTCTTCCACTTGTGTTCCTTCCCTCCAGGGTCCGCCTGCCACCATGGTCCAGCCGCTGCCTATCAGAGACCACGAGGGCCGGAGGAAGAGGAAGAGGCACTCTAGGATGGTGCAAGGAGGCGCAGCTCCCTACGAGGAGGCAGAGATGAAGATGGATCTGGAGCAGAAAGTGTTCCTGCAGGCAGACCAGCCCATGCTGGAGGAGGCAGAGGGCATGGAGGAGGTGTTTGCCTCCCTCACCTCCATGAAGACAGAGGTGGAGCTGATGAGGAAGCCCCTGGGGACCTTTGAGAGCCCCGCCCGCACCTGCAAGGAGCTCATGATGATCCAGCATGGCTACAGAGACGGTCAGCACATCACCTCATCACCCTCGTATCACACAGATCTCCCTTCATCACCCTGCATTAGCACTCTTATTGACGTGAACATGTACAGTGCCTATAGAAAATCTGAATTTGTTCCACATTTTGTTGCGTTACAAAGTGGGATTGAAATGGATTTAATTGTATTTTTTGTCATTGATCTACACAAAATACTCAATATACAATTTTTTGTTGATAATGTATCATTTTTTTATAACTAAAATATAGACGTTGCGTAAGTATTCAGCTCCTTTGTTCAGGCAAGCCTAAATTAGCTCAGAAGTCATATTTGACTTAACAAATCACATAGTTAGTTATATGGACTCACTCTGTGTGAAATAATGTCTAACCCTTCCTCTGTCCCCCATACAAACAACATCTGTAAGGTCCCTCAGTCAGGTATTGAATTTCAGCCACAGATTTAACTACAAAGACCAGGGAGCTTTTCGAACGCCTCATAAAGAAGGGCAGTGATTGGTAGATGGGTAAGAATAACAAATCAGACATTGAATATCTCTTTAAGCATGATCAAGTTAATAATTATGCTGTGGATTACGTATTAAACCACTCAGACACATGACAAAATACATTCCGTCTTCTGAACTGAGCTGCAAGACAGGAAGGAAACTGCTTAGGGATGTCACCATTAGGCCATTGGAGATTTTAAAACAGCTACAGAGTTCAATGGCTGTGAAGATGGACTGAAGATGGATCAACAACATTGTAGTAACTTCACAATAATGACCTAAATGACAGAGTGAAAAGAAGAGTACAAATATTACAAAACATGCATATGTATGCAACAAAGCACTAAAGTAATACTGCAAAAAACGCGGCAAAGGAATACACTTTTTTCGGCCTAAATACAAAGCCTTATGTTTGGGGAAAATCCAACACAACACATTACTGAGTCACTGTCTCCGTATTTTCAAGCATGGTGGTGGCTGCATCATGGTATGGGTATGCTTGACATTGGCAAAGACTTGGGAGTTTTTCAGGATGAAAAGAAACAGGATGAAGCACAGGGAAAATCCTAGAGGAAAACCTGCTTCAGTCTGATTTACACCAGACACTGGGAGAGCAACTCACCTTTCAGCAGAACAATAACCTATAACACAAGGCCAAATCTACACTGGAGTTGCTTACTAAGAAGACAGTGGCCAAGTTACAGTTTTGAGTTAAGTCTGCTTGAAAATCTATGGCAACACTTGAAAATGCCTTTCTAGCCATGATCCCCAACAGAGTTGACAGAGCTTGAAGCAGTTTCAAAAGAATAATGGGCAAATATTGCACAATCCAGGTGTGCAAAGCTTTTCTGAGACTTACCCAGTAAGACTAAGAGCTGTAATCACTGCCAAATGTGTTTATAATGTGTATTGAGTCTGGGGGGGGGGGTGAATATCTATCTAATCAAGTTATATTAGTGTTTTCTTTTTCATTATTCTTAAAAATATATAAATAATTGTTCTTTCACTTTGACATTACAGAGTATTTTGTGTAGATCGTTGACAAACAATGACAATAAATCCATTTGAATCCCACTTTGTAACACAAATGAATGTGAAGAAACCCAAAGGAGGAGTAGACTGTCTATAGGCACTGTGTTTGATTGAGCAAATGAGCCACCAAATCCTCCAATAGCCAGTATAAATTACCTGTTACATCAGACATACTCTACCATTTCATGTCTTCCCCTTTCTCTTGCCTGATCTGCTGTCCCGTATTGAAATGACACCGCTGTCTCTGTCTCTGTCTCCGTACCTGTCCCAGGTGACTACTGGATCGACCCCAACCAGGGATGTCACAGGGACTCCATCAAGGTCTTCTGTAACTTCACCGCTGAGGGAGAGACCTGCCTCTACCCTGACAAGAGGATTGAAACTGTGAGTCTCAAACTACCTTGATGTCTGCTCTCATCAACCTTACTAGAACATTGTAGCAGTGTACAGTACATATTCACTGGCCTCAGACCTAATGGTGTCTTACAGATGCACTATCTTGATTTTACCCTGTTTTTCACAACAGGAAAATAATCCAGCATCAATAGGATATGTGAATTATTATGTGGATTATAATTACTTTTTTAGGGGTTGATATATTGTCTGTTACATTTTCCATAATGGCAAATCAATTTTAAAGTGGAAATCACAAACCTTAGAAGCCTTTTAAAACCTTTAATACACTACAATTGATATTTCCCGCTGTGCAGGAACATTCTCCGCAACAACAGAGTGATCAAATTAAGATACCAGATCTGCACATCCTCAGAAGCCTGTGTTACAGAGACTCCTTGTTTCCTTCTCTATTCCTGTGAACAGGTGAAGCTAGCAGCCTGGAACAAAGAGAAACCAGGGAGCTGGTTCAGCCAATACAGGAAAGGCAAACAGGTACTGACCACTTTCAACTGCTGCCGTTCATTTCAATGTTTCCAAACACCAGGTAGATTATATTCATTTAAAGGGAGTGCATTTGAATAATAATCATGTGTATAATTGAGTAGATGTGCATGTGTGTGATTGACCCCACTGTCCAATAGAGTGTTGATGTATGTGCCCATGTATGATACCTGTGTCTTCTGCCTGCAGTAGTGAGTGAGTCACGCTGAGCCTCTGGCAGCAGTGGGCTCTCATTGAAGAGCATTCAGAGTCTCTGGCAGCAGTGGGCTCTCATTGAAGAGCATGCAGAGCCTCTGGCAGCAGTGGGCTCTCATTGAAGAGCATTCAGAGCCTCTGGCAGCAGTGGGATCTCATTGAAGAGCATTCAGAGCTTTGAGCACTGGTCTTTCATGTGCACCTGACCAGACATCTCTTAACACAGAAAGATAATCACTTCTCTCCCAGTCCAATACCTTACACTGACTCTTTCACACCCACGCCATTGTGTCCTTTTCTCTCTCTCTCTCGCTCTCTCTCTCTCTCTCTCTCTCTCTCTCTCTCTCTCTCTCTCTCTCTCTCTCTCTCTCTCTCTTTCTCAATTCAATTTCAATTCAATTCAAGGGATTTATTGGCATGGGAAACATGTCTCTCTCTCTCTCTCTCTCTCTCTCTCTCTCTCTCTCTCTCTCTCTTTCCCGTTCTTTCTATCTTTCTTTCTCTCCCACTAACTCTCTATTTCTCTCCAACTCTCTTATTCTGACTCTCTAGGTGAATTACTGTGACCTTTGTCCCCTCCTCTCCTGTTACATTATTAATGAAACACGGGTTGTGAGATTTCTAAGAGAGAGAAGGTTCATGATAACACAATTGGTCCTAGTGTTCCTCTGTTCACCAGGGTGGATACAGTGCTTTGTCGCCAGCATTAACTCTGTCAGTTTGGTTTTGTGCCAGCATTAACTCTGTCCACTTGGTTTTGTGCCAGCATTAACTTTGTCAGTTTAGTTTTGTGCCATCACTAACTTTGTCAGCTTGGTTTTGTGCCAGCATTAACTTTGTCAGCTTGGTTTTGTGCCAGCATTAACTTTGTCAGTTTAGTTTTGTGCCAGCATTAACTCTGTCAGTTTGGTTTTGTGCCAGCATTAACTTTGTCAGTTTGGTTTTGTGCCAGCATTAACTTTGTCAGCTTGGTTTTGTGCCAGCATTAACTCTGTCAGTTTGGTTTTGTGCCAGCATTAACTCTGTCAGTTTGGTTTTGTGCCAGCATTAACTTTGTCAGCTTGGTTTTGTGCCAGCATTAACTCTGTCAGTTTAGTTTTGTGCCAGCATTAACTCTGTCAGTTTGGTTTTGTGCCAGCATTAACTCTGTCAGTTTGGTTTTGTGCCAGCATTAACTCTGTCAGTTTAGTTTTGTGCCAGCATTAACTCTGTCAGCTTGGTTTTGTGCCAACATTAACTTTGTCAGCTTGGTTTTGTGCCAGCATTAACTCTGTCAGTTTAGTTTTGTGCCAGCATTAACTCTGTCAGTTTGGTTTTGTGCCAGCATTAACTCTGTCAGTTTAGTTTTGTGCCAGCATTAACTCTGTCAGCTTGGTTTTGTGCCAACATTAACTTTGTTAGCTTGGTTTTGTGCCAGCATTAACTCTGTCAGCTTGGTTTTGTGCCAGCATTAACTCTGTCAGCTTGGTTTTCCTGCCCAGGTTATTTGGTCATGAAAAACTCCTGGCCCTAGCCATTATAGATTGTATGTATATAGTGCTTTACCAGATGCTCTACTACAAATGCATTGGTACTGCTATTTGGTTTGGACATTCGATATGTGACTGAAATGGTCATTGAGAGTTGTTTCTTTCCTCTGGTCCAGTTCTCATGCAGTGACTCTGATGGGAGCCCGGTTGCTTCAAGTGGTCCATATTAATATGTGGTTCATATCTGGTCTAGTTCTCATTCAGTGACTCTGATATGCTGTGTGTCTCTGGTCCAGTTCCAGTACAGTGACTCTGATATGTTGTGTGTCTCTGGTCCAGTTCCAGTACAATGACTCTGATATGCTGTGTGTCTCTGGTCCAGTTCCAGTACAGTGACTCTGATATGTTGTGTGTCTCTGGTCCAGTTCCAGTACAGTGACTCTGATATGCTGTGTGTCTCTGGTCCAGTTCCAGTACAGTGACTCTGATATGTTGTGTGTCTCTGGTCCAGTTCCAGTACAGTGACTCTGATATGCTGTGTGTCTCCGGTCCAGTTCCAGTACAATGACTCTGATATGCTGTGTGTCTCTGGTCCAGTTCCAGTACAATGACTCTGATATGCTGTGTGTCTCTGGTCCAGTTCCAGTACAGTGACTCTAATATGTTTTGTGTCTCTGGTCCAGTTCCAGTACAATGACTCTGATATGCTGTGTCTCTGGTCCAGTTCCAGTACAGTGACTCTGATATGTTGTGTGTCTCTGGTCCAGTTCCAGTACAATGACTCTGATATGCTGTGTGTCTCTGGTCCAGTTCCAGTACAGTGACTCTGATATGTTGTGTGTCTCTGGTCCAGTTCCAGTACAGTGACTCTGATATGCTGTGTGTCTCTGGTCCAGTTCCAGTACAGTGACTCTGATATGTTGTGTGTCTCTGGTCCAGTTCCAGTACAGTGACTCTGATATGCTGTGTGTCTCTGGTCCAGTTCCAGTACAGTGACTCTGATATGCTGTGTGTCTCTGGTCCAGTTCCAGTACAATGACTCTGATATGCTGTGTGTCTCTGGTCCAGTTCCAGTACAATGACTCTGATATGCTGTGTGTCTCTGGTCCAGTTACAGTACAATGACTCTGATATGTGGTGTGTCTCTGGTCCAGTTCCAGTACAATGACTCTGATATGCTGTGTGTCTCTGGTCCAGTTCCAGTACAGTGACTCTGATATGCTGTGTGTCTCTGGTCCAGTTCCAGTACAATGACTCTGATATGCTGTGTGTCTCTGGGTAATCTAACCTAACAATTTCACAACAGCTACCTTATACACACAAGTGTAAAGGGATGAAGAATATGTACATAAAGATATATGAATGAGTGATGGTACAGAACGGCATAGACAAGATGCAGTAGGTGGTATAGAGTACAGAATATACATATGAGATGAGTAATGTAGGGTATGTAAACATATACAAGTGGCATTGTTTAAAGTGGCTAGTGATACATGTATTACATAAAGATGGCAAGATGCAGTAGGTGGTATAGAGTACAGTATATACATATGAGGTGAGTAATGTAAACATTATATTAAGTGGCATTGTTTAAAGTGGCTAGTGATACATACAATGACTCTTCCAGTACAATACCTTCAAGTGGTCCATATTAATATGTGGTTCATATCTGGTCTAGTTCTCATTCAGTGACTCTGATATGCTGTGTGTCTCTGGTCCAGTTCCAGTACAGTGACTCTGATATGCTGTGTGTCTCTGGTCCAGTTCCAGTACAGTGACTCTGATACGCTGTGTGTCTCTGGTCCAGTTCCAGTACAGTGACTCTGATATGCTGTGTGTCTCTGGTCCAGTTACAGTACAGTGACTCTGATATGTTGTGTGTCTCTGGTCCAGTTACAGTACAGTGACTCTGATATGTGGTGTGTCTCTGGTCCAGTTACAGTACAGTGACTCTGATATGCTGTGTGTCTCTGGTCCAGTTCCAGTACAGTGACTCTGATATGCTGTGTGTCTCTGGTCCAGTTCCAGTACAGTGACTCTGATATGCTGTGTGTCTCTGGTCCAGTTCCAGTACAATGACTGATATGCTGTGTGTCTCTGGTCCAGTTCCAGTACAATACCTCTGACATGCTGTGTGTCTCTGGTCCAGTTCCAGTACAATGACTCTAATATGCTGTGTTTCTCTGGTCCAGTTCCAGTACAATGACTCTGATATGCTGTGTGTCTCTGGTCCAGTTCCAGTACAATGACTCTGATATGCTGTGTGTCTCTGGTCCAGTTCCAGTACAATGCCTCTGATATGCTGTGTGTCTCTGGTCCAGTTCCAGTACAGTGACTCTGATATGCTGTGTGTCTCTGGTCCAGTTCCAGTACAATGACTCTGATATGCTGTGTGTCTCTGGTCCAGTTACAGTACAGTGACTCTGATGGGAACCCGGTTCACGTGGTCCAGCTGACCTTCCTGAAACTGCTGAGTGCCACGGCCAGACAGACCTTCACCTACTCCTGCCAGAACTCTGCCGGCTGGTTCGACAGCACCACCCGCAGCCACCAACACGCCATACGCTTCCGGGGCAGCAACGACGAGGAGATGAGCCAGGCCAAGAACCCATTCATCCAGGCAACACACGACGGCTGCCAGGTAGGTGCCATGCAGAGACAAAGGAAAATTAATGAATGACTGAATTAATGTAATTGGTGCTAATGTTTTGACCAATGCTAATGTTATGACAAATGCTAATGTTTTGACCAATCCTAATGTTTTGACCAATGGTAATATTTTGACAAATGCTAATGTAATGACAAATGCTAATGTTTTGACCAATGCTAATGTTATGACAAATGCTAATGTTTTGACCAATGCTAATGTTTTGACCAATGCTAATGTTTTGACCAATGCTAATGTTTTGACCAATGCTAATGTTTTGACCAATGCTAATTTTTTGACCAATGTTTTGTCAGCTGTTGTTTGATTCGATAAGGCCATGCAGCTGGTCATGATCAGTTCATCATATTATATCTGAGTATGGCATAGATAGGATTGGAGTTGGAATGAAATCTAGCAAGTTAGCAGGCACAGTGTATCCTCAAGCTGCTGTCTTTTTCTTTGTCTCTGGTGTAGTTCCGTAAGGGACAGGAGCGGACAGTCCTGGAGATCGACTCCCCCAGAGCAGAGCTGCTGCCAGTCATAGACGTGGCCCCCTCAGACTTTGGAAGCAGCAACCAAAAGTTTGGCTTCCACGTGGGACCAGTATGTTACAACGGTTAACTAACGTTGTATCGACCAACTAAGGAATGACCAGAACTGACCTACACAACAACGTACCAATGAAAGAAACTGGACTTCACTGTTGTTTCCACACGCAATATTTATTATTATACGTCCGTATATGTGGTGGGTTTGTGGCATATGTTTAATGACTCTCAAACAGCCAATGGGACACGAGGTTTCCTTGTTTCCGCGACAATAACAACCAATGGCGAGTAGCTGAGCAAAGGCAAGGAGGAACAAAGCACATTTATCAAAGGGAGTTCATCCAATTAGATATATTTAATGTGTAGTGGTTTTTCCTTTATCATCATTCTTTTCATCGCTCACCTTTTGAGTGTGCTGTAATTAGATCCACTAGAAGTAGTCTCTTGTTCCACTTGACAACAACCAATTTAAAAAGACAGGCAGATCCCTCCCATGTTGAGGCATGGGGTTAGCCTGTCATCTGTGGTATGGGTCAGTTGAGTGGCACTGTCTTTGTCAGGCCTGGGATGCAGATGAGACGAGTTGCT